>NC_077234.1:29026161-29031352 GCF_027887165.1 Monodelphis domestica | reverse complement strand
GAAACAAGTAAAACAAGTAGAACTTAGCTAATAACTTAGACAATAATGAGTGTGACAGTGTCTACAAATAAGAAAGCTCTAGCCCCATCACATTAGGAGACCTTTTTCCAACCACAGATTAGCTCTCAGCTAGGTACCGCCTTTTTAGGAAGGGCATTGATAGACTGATGTCCTAAGGAGAACAATTAGCATTGGGAAGGGAATTGAGACGATGCCATTAGGAAGACTGGTTGAAGAAACCAGTGTTTAGCTTGGAGAAGAAAAAATTAGGACGTCAAGCTATCTTGATGTATTTGAAAGGCTGTCACATGGAAAAAAAAAAAAGATTGTTCTTATTCCATTTGTCCCTAGAAAGGATAGTGGGATAGAAACTGCAGAGACAGATTTACCCTTGAGAGAACATTAAACTTCTTGTTAGACCTATCCATAAATGGCATGGGTTATCTAGGGAGTAGGTGAATTCTTCTTTGCTAAAATATTTTGAAGAAAAGGTAGATGGCATTTGTTTGCTCTACTTTAGACAAGATCTCTTGTCAAGGGGCCTTCCAACTCTCTCATTCTAACAACTTCTCTGACTTTTCTGGCTTTACAAATACCAAGACTGTCTGTTGACCTGATAGTGTAGAAATCTGTTGTCTTCCAATACTAATGACTAGGATATGTCAGAGAACCCTAGGCAACTCTTCTCTATGTTCCTAAGAATATCCGAAGAAATATCATTCTCTCTCTCTCTCTCTCTCTCTCTCTCTCTCTCTCTCTCTCTCTCTCTCTCTCTTTCTCCTCTCCTCTCTCTCTCTCTCTCTCTACTTTCTCTCTCTCTCTCTGTCTCTGTCTCTGTCTCTGTCTCTGTCTCTGTCTGGTCTGTCTGTCTGTCTCTCTCACTCTCTCTCTCTCTCATATTGTATTTACTGATCCACACATCTGCTTATAAGAATAAGCCCTGGGGAATCTTCAATTCATTGCACTATCCCAGAATGCCTCTCAGAATGGAACATTATTAGAGTATTCTTAGTTCTTAGTTCTGATTGTCCTATAGCATTTTCTTTCAGAAGTGCCTGAGGTAAGTCTTTTATTTCTTCCTGTCCTTGACAGCTAGGAGAACATGAGCTTGAGACAAGTGACATGAACTCCATTGTTTTATTGGGAGAATGAAGCTTGGCAAGCAGGCTTATTCACTTCGCAGTTAATTTTTTAACCTGCAGACTTTTGCATGAAAAAAAAAAACTACTGTAAGTGGGAGAGGATTGTGAGGATTAAACAGAGCTCAGGTCTTTAGGGTTTACATCTTAGGTAGCTAAAGAATGTGTCAATTCTCAAACACTTTGCAATTTAGACTGTAAAAAGTTTCAACAAAGCAAAGTTTTTCTGCTAACTATATAAATGATATAAAGGGTGTGTGTGTGTGAGAGGAGGGGGAGGGAGAGAGGGAGAGAGAGAGAGAAAGAGAGAGAGAGAGAGAGAGAGAGAGAGAGAGAGAGAGAGGATGAAGAGAGAGAGAGAGAGAGAGAGAAGAGAGAGAGAGAGAGAGAGAGAGAGAGAGAGAGAGAGAGAGAGAGAGAGAGAGAGAGAGAGATAGAGAGAGAGAGGAGAGAGAGAGAGAGAGAGAGAGAGAGAGAGAGAGAGAGAGAGAGAGAGGGAGAGGGAGAGAGAAGGAGGAGGAGGTGGACTACAAGGACAATCTCTTCGTCAGATAAACTTATAGGAGAATGCCACCCAATGGATTTCTGTTGAATTTCACTTGTATTCAGGACAGTATACTCTATATTCCCCATCAACAATTCACATATAAATGACTCAGAGTTCACTTTTTCCAAGTTTTCTATGAAAGCAAGACTCTTATAAACAACGATTTGAGTTTTCATACTTCTGACAGTTCCTCTTGCCCCCCCCCCCCATTTCATTTTTTCCATATTTGGAAGTGAGAGGACTGTCTGGTCCTTCCACATGGGTGTTTCATCTACTTCAGGATCAGGGGTGTCACTTTCAACCCTGAGTGTCTGGTAAATCAAATTAAATCTAGCATCTATTTTCTCATCTGTGAAATGAGTACTTTCATATATCTTCTTTACTCTGAGTGATGAGACTTTAGAAGGAACTTGGAAGATATTTTAAATTCATGGCGAAAGGAACAGAATTTATGGAGAGAAGATAAAATGTTGCAAAATTGCTTTTTAAAATTTCTTTTTGATTATCATATTGTCACTATTCTTTGTTTTTATAGAACATTTTATAGCATACGTTATTTCTTAATAGATCTATCCATGATCCTCCTCACCTCAGCAGCCCAGTCTTTATAACACATTTAAAAAGAAGAAAACAATTACTTCAGCAAAGGCAACCAATACCACAATTGTGTCTGAAAGTGCATGTGACATTCCGCAAGCAGTCATCCAGGCTCTTCAAAGTGAGAAGGGAAGTACATTTTATCCTTTGGATTTAAGCTTAGTCATTATAAGTACACAGTATTTATTTCCATTTGGTACTTTCTATTTATGTTTTTATAATCACTGTATATTCATATATAATCATATATGTATATACAAATATATAATGATTTTCTATTATCAACTTATTTCATCCTCCATCAGTTCAAACACATATTTCTATCCTACAATTGATTCTTCCCATTATTTATTTTAATGGGAAATTAAATGGGAAAAAGTTAATTAAATTCTTAATTTTAATTTAGTAATATCCTGTTGCATTCACGTACTCAAATTTGGTTAGCCATTTCCTAAATATGGGATGTCTATTTTTTCCCAGTTTTTTTGGCTACCAAATAAAAGGGCTGCCATTAATATTTTGCCACATATCAGATTTGGATTTCATTCTTTTGGGTATGTGTCTAACTATGGGGAAATCTTACTCAAAGATCCAGGATATTTTCGTCGCCTATACTAGTGTCATTTCATGTTACTTTCCAATGTAGTTTGGCCATTTCATAGCTTCACTAATTATGGATGATTATACATCCCTGGCACCAGTAAGATCAGCCTTCTTTACTGAGGCAGCTAGGTGGAGAAGAGATTAGAGACCTGGGGCTGAAGTCAGCAAGACTTCTCTTCCTGAGTTCAAATCCAACCTTAGATACTTGCTAGCTGTGTGATCTCTGACAAGTCATTTAATCCTGTTAGCTTCAGTTTCCCTCATCTGTTAAATGAACTAAAGAAGGAAAATAACAAACCACTCCAGTATCTTTGACAAGAAGATCTCAACTGGGATCATGAAGAGTTGGATTTAATTAAAAATGCCTGAACAACAACAATAGTCCAATACAATATCCTTGCGAATTTCCTTTATTATCATAGGATCACAGATTTAGAACTAGGAGGGACTTGGGGGATCTTTTATTTCAAAGGTCTCATTTCACAGATGGGGACTCAATTTCCTTTTGGGTAAAATAAGGGGATTGGACCACATGTCCTTTCCAGATTTAAATCTCTAATACAATGAGTCTGTGAAACAGTCTCCCAAAGCAAAAATAATTTGTTCACTGCCATACATATGGGAAGGGGTACAGTGATCTGCAAACAATGGAGTCTTCATAAAGAGTCTCGTTGAATGTATTGAGTAATTGCTTCATTTCTTCATTTCTAAATAGTGGCACATTGACAATACTTAAAAAAATAAACACGAACGAGAATCATTAGGGGAAAAAACAATAAACAAGATAACATAGCGGGACACAATACAGAGACAGGTGGCAGTTATTAAGCAGATGATGGGAAATAAGTGAATTTGTTTCCGTTCCCACATCTGGGGTGCTAAAAACTGTTAGAAAACCACTGTTTTCTTAGAGGGAAGCCACTTATAAGAGACATTTTATGGCTTCAGGAATTAAGATTAAGGGCAAAAGTAGGTCCATGGGTAATAGTACTAGCTTGGGCTCATGCAAGAATCATTAATTTTGTTTAGCATAGTAGCTTGGTGTGGTAGTGGCCTTATGGGGATGGTTTAGAAGCAGCATCTGAAAAAGGTAAGTTTATTATTATGGCAAATGTAATGTTTCTGCACAAACTGATGAAAAATTTGCCCTTGGGGACCGAAGCTGAAGAAGAATCAATTTGATGACGGAAAATTACTGTCAGATATATTCCAGTCAAGCAAGCCTAGAAACTCTGGTTGTTTTGCTTCCCAGCTTGAGTGCTTAAGTGAGAAATGCAAATCTTCCCAATGAAGTGTAGCTAACAGTGCATAAATCTCAAGAAGACAGTAGGATACACTTATTAAAACTTGGCAAGGATCAGAAATGAATGACTTTTTCTTTCTGAAATGCCAGCTTCCTTTTTTCTTCCTCCTTCTTTTAAAGATGAGCTTTTCCCTGGGCTCCATCAATTATAATAATGGTTTTCTCACAAAATTGGCACCACTAACCTAAAAGCAAATAAGCTGAGAAATTAAATGGATTGCAAATCAACATTGTGACAAACATATTAGCGATTTTTTGATGATTTGAAAGCGTGCTCCAAGTTATTTCTGTATCTGTGTTGGAATATTGATGGAAAGTAGTGATAAAGGAAGAAAGAAGATGATGGTAATGATTGAAAAAGCTTGGCGAGTGGAGCCTCAGGAGATCCTTGGGTCTCCAGGATGTTACTTCATGGAAGGGGCAAGGGGGGCAGGAAGAGTCTCTCTGTTGATGTGCACCTAGGATTGTTGCATAGTGGGGATCAATGCTTCCATGCAGCTGCTTTCTGGATTCATGCATGGCTGACGTTTAGGTACTCTGCTGCAGCCATTCTCTCTGACTGTCCCCATGCCTGAATGTTCTTTCTCCATTCCAGCCACTGATCTCCCTGGCTTCTCTTAAGTCCCAGCTAAAAATATACTTTCTATGGCAAGCTTCCTGTAACCCCTCTGAATTTAGTACCTTTCCTCTATGAATTATTTCTCATTTATGCTACACATAGCTTGCTTTGCATAAACTTGTCTCCCTACTTAGATTTCAAGCTTTAAGGACTGAAATTGTCTTTTAACTATTTGTGTCCCCAGAGCTTAGTACACCAGCTGGCACACAGTAGGAGCTTAACAAATAGTTATTGATAATTGATTGATTGAATAATGAGACAAGCTAAGGAAGAGAGAGCAAGTTATCCATAATCTCTGGAGTCCTGCTCTCATTTCATTTAATATCAAAGTATCATAAATTATAAATGGAAGGGTAAGATGGGTAGGAAATGTTTGAGACTGG